>NC_136527.1:25134171-25161671 GCF_053919585.1 Euprymna scolopes
AGACTATTTTTCAACCTTGAAAATAATTTTTTAAATTCTAAGGAACACAATGAGTTCTGAAAAAAAACTACCATTGCTTTCAATTGAAAAATATTTTTCACTAATACACAAGAGGCCAAGTTGAAAATGCATATGTATATATTTTTATATGTATGCATGTGTATATATTTTATATGTATGCATATGTATATATTTGATATGTATGAATATGTATATATTTGATATGTATGAATATGTATATATATCTTATATGTATGAATATGTATACATTTTTATATGTATGCATATGTATATATTTTTTATATGTATGCATATGTATATATTTTTATATGTATGCATATGTATATATTTTTATATGTATGCATAGGTATATATTTTTATATGTATGCATAGGTATATATATATTTTTATATGTATGCATATGTATATATTTTTATATGTATGCATAGGTATATATTTTTATATGTATGCATAGGTATATATATATTTTTATATGTATGCATATGTATATATTTTTTATATGTATGCATATGTATATATTTTTATATGTATGCATATTTATATATTTTTTATATGTATGTATATAGTTTTTATATGTATGCATATGTATATATTTTTATATGTATGCATATTTATATATTTTTATGTTTGTTTTCATTTTACAAAATACTAAAATACGTAAAACTTTTTCTGGATCAGTGTAACAGAGCACGTGGGAGAACATCAGAAGCAGCTGTAAGATAGCTGGCTGGCGAATATATATTTCTTTTAACCTTAATAGCTATCGGTTTTTAAGAACTGATAAGAGTTCTGACAAGGCTTTGTGTGCAATTGGAACAGAATATCTTTTCGGGAAATCAGATTAGGGGGAACATTTTCTGAAGCTGGAGTTTTTATATGAATTAAAGTTGTGTTTAATATTGCTGGTGTGGTAGACATGTGTAAAATCCGATCTTTGTTTTGTCGACAGAACTGTTTTTATTATTTCATATATATATATTGCTACCGAGTTATTACTTTATTTTGAATGGACATGTTTGAGTTTTGAACGTATATAAATATATGGAGCGTTCAAACAATTATTGTGCCATCTGTAAACTTTTATTTTTATCTTTTATTGTCTTAACAAATTTTTGAATAGAATCAATTTTGTAAAATGGCCGTTTTCATCTTGTTTAAGATAATGTCGTATGGTCTTTACTTTCGGGTATTGCATCCTTTTTTTTGCAAGTGGATGTCTTTGCGTGTTATTGTCTTAGTTGCAATCAGGTTGAAGGGAGTGCCGAGAGTACAACCCAGGCTATGATAACATAATTGTGTTAAATTGGTAATTATCATATGCGTAGGTCGAAATATAATTTGAATACGATTATAAAAATAACAATTAGAAAATCGAAACAATTGTACTTAGAGAAAAAACATTTCTAACTAAAAAAATTAACTAGGATTAAAGATCGATACTTATTCTGTAAAAGTTATATTTTAATGGAATTTGTCTTTCTGTTTCGATTAAATGTATTTATTCTGTTAGATTTCCAAGGACATTTCTAAGTCTTTTGTGTGGCAAGAAAAAACAAATGAGGGTTCCGTTGTTGGCACATAGTGATCCACCAGTTGTGACAATGAAACTGCTTGTGACAATGAAACAACTTATGACAGATGAGATACCTGAGTTGGAAAGAGGCATTTAAAGAGTCAGCGCTCAAGTGGAAAAGCACGCTAGCCTGCAAAACATGCCTGGGAAGCTCCATCCACATTCCATGGTAGATATTTCTCAGGCTATTAGCAATAATTATAATACGCGATTGGTGAACGTCAAAGTCAATTGCGTTTCGTTTCATTAATCCATTATCCCAGGCATTATCTACTTATTTCAGATCACAAATATTATATAACTTATTCCGTAAAGTATTAAGAAGGTGTTTGAAGCTGAATTAATTTGACATTTTTCAGAGCTTAATTTTAGAAACCTTAATTCTAAATAACTTTAACTGGAGGCCTATAATGCATATAAACAAATCATACTTTTCGGTAGTATTTCAATGTAGTGTGTGTTCTGTCCTTTTTAAAAGCTAGAAAGTTTTAACTACATATTAGTTATAAACGATTCATCACATTCAACCATAAAGTTATTACCAATGTGTTTCTTAGGGTATTTAACTTTTATGTGGTGTATGGATGGGCGTGCTATATTTGAGGATTGAAGAAACGTGTCGTATACGTTGTGGTGGTGATAAATTCCTATCGTCATTTCCAAAACAAGTTAGTTCTTGCAAAATCGTGTTAACTCAAAATATTCATAACCTTCGACAGCTTTAAACTAGAAAAATTACACTCTAATTGTTATATATTGGAATCGTGACTTAATAACAATTTCGTAATTTGTATACACTTTAGAACCAGTAAGGGTCGTACATGTCAGGATAACACTTCGACAAACGAAATATGCCGTGTTGCAGGTGGTGGGATTAAAAGTTTCATTCCCTAGATAAACGCATAAGAAATGCAATCGTCACAGGATATGGCAAAGAAATATCTTACGTGTTTGAGTATAGAAGAGAGTTTAATTAAATTTTGTTACAATGAGGGTCAGGGGTCAATAATCACAAGAATATGATGGATTTTTAGGCAAATCGACTACAAAAAAATTCTCGATCGCTTGAAGGCGAACACAAAAGTGATAAAAAACGCATCCATTTATGAAAAGACCGTTTACAAACTTCTGTTGAACATTAATATGTTACGTTAAGTTAAATTAACCAAGCCTATATAACTAGTACCTTGGGTAAGACAATCAGATTTCTGCAAATTTCTCAAGCTTGCTGAACCGAAATACGCAAAATCTGTGCCAAACAACACCCCTTTCTCTGCACTTGATCAGAGGAGGCAAAGAGGCGAAAAGGAATCTTCAATAACTCACATACATGCCTTCATCTCATACACATATTCTTACACATTAGCGAGAGTCTGGAGATCGGAAATAATTGCAACACACAGCTATATACGAACTAAAAAGAACAAGGTAAATCAACACACATACACAGAGCCATACACTCACATAAATATATTACTTACATGTGCATATTATTCACACTATGAACATATTGACACACACCTATCAGAGTTTTGTGATTACTTTGCTTTCTGTATAAAACACGACTTTTAATAAGGAACGCTCACGGTTTGAAAATAACTATTCTATAAAATTCTAGATATAAACTTGTTATAAAATTTCGTCAAATTTTAATTTAAACAATTCTGTTTATGTATAAATTAGCACTTGCTAACGGGTGACTGTAATATTCATTAATGTTTAATATATTTCCTTTATAATAAATATGTACGTCACAATGTATTTTTCCTAAACTAACTATTCTAACATTTTGTTAATTTTATTTCAGGTTTTCGATCCTTTAACAAGAGAGTTTAAGAAATGATTTAACACAAAATTTTATATCGCTGGTGACTTGGGTGGGCACATTTAAATAATTACGACATAAAAGAAGTTGTAACTAAGTAAAAATACACCCTGTGCAAAATGGTATAATCCAATGATAATAGATCAATAATTCTAAGCAGAAAGATTCGTTCACATAAATATAAAACAATCCCTAAAAACATAATTGCTACACAACTTTTTATCTACACCGAGGCTTATATGGTTAATAAGTTTATAATTGTTGAATTTTTATCGATATGCTGATGTTGCAACAGTAAATGATAATGGCACAGTCTAATTCTAATATAAGTAGAACAACAAAAATTGCCACAGTTATTAGTTTGTTTTTCTAGATAAGAACATCCCAAAGTTATACATTTCTTGCATCGTTTAATGCATCACTGGAGATAGTTTTTGGAGACGATGTGAAAATTCAGAATTCAAGCTGCATAATCTGGAAAACGCTTTCCTTTCAAAAACAATTTTCTAGGTTCAAAACGTGAAAATCGGATGATGCAAGACGATGCAGAGTAATTGCATGGCAGAGGATTTCATAGACGTCTGTGCTTCTGATCTCGATCAATGTGTATTGTGTATATGTCACATTGTTTCTTCTAATTTCATCAAAAGTTTCCTGTGGTGTGCGTGATTTCAAATAAGACAACTGATCACTGCATGATACTTGACAGGATCTATTTCACACCTAACCAATTTCAAACTCTTGTAAATCAGGAACAACAATTATTTCAGAGTTTTAATTTGCCACATGACCCATAAACATATAAATCATAGCATATGCAATATTTCTACTAGATCAGACAAACGGAAGTGGGTCAAGGTCATTACTTATTGAAGATTGCTTCTATTAAAAAAAAATCTTGCACACAAAACATTTATATGAAAAAAACTACAATGAAAGGCTAAAATCTTAAGAAAATATTTAGACATAAAAACTTTAAATAAATTAGACGTTTTATTGAGGTGTATAAAAATTTTTTTAAAAAATCAAAAAAATCGGTGAAACGTTTTATTGAGGTGTATTAAATTTTTTAAAAACTAAAAAAACTGTCCAAACGTTTTATAAAGATGTATTAACTTTTACAAAAAATAAATAAAAACTGTAAAAAATTTTTCTTGAGATGTATTAAATTTAAAAAATGAAAAACTGTTAAAATGTTTTATTGAGATGCATAGAATTTTTTTAAAAATTGTTAAAACGTTTTATTGATATGTATCAAAATATAAAAAACTGTAAAAAAATAACAAAATTCTTAAAATATTTTATCGACATGTATTAAATTTTAAAAAACTCTTAAAACGTTTTATTGAGATGTATCAAATTTTAACAAATAAAGAACTGTTAAAACGTTTTATTGCATGAAGGATGAATGTTTTTTGTGAGTTGTTTTAAAGATTTACACGAGAATAAAAACTTTTTTAAAGACAATTATTAACATAATCAATAGCGTTTTTGCATGAGAAAGTAACAACTTTTAAACAATAACACCAACACACAATAATAACACACACACATATAACAAGAATACCAAAATATGGTTTTAACTTTTTTAAAATTTTATCATTTGTGAATGGAGTATACTACCAGATGCCAGACATTCACAAAATCTCAAAACAGTACAATTGTATGTTTGCATGTTTGTCTAAAGCTGATTTTATATAAACAGAAGAGCTACATTACAAAAATATATATGAAAACGACAATGATAAGGCTAAAATCTTAAGTAGATATTTGAACATAAAAACTTGATATAAAATAGACGTTTCATTGAGATGTATTAAATTAAGAAAACATTTTTTTAAACTATTAAAACGTTGAACTCGGCATAAAGGCTGTATGTTCTTTTGGTGATTTTAAAGATTTACACCAGAATAAAATCTTGTTTTTAAAAGTAAATTATTAAGATAATCAAAGTATCAGATTCGTTTCTATCGTTTTTGCATGAGAAAGTAACACAAATTTTTAACACAATAATACAAACACACACATATAACAAAAATACCACCACACACATATAACAAGTATACCAACACACACATATAACAAGTATACCAACACACACATATAACAAAAATACCAACACACACATATAACAAACATACCAACACACACATATAACAAAAATACCAACACAAGCACACACATATAACAAGAATACCAACACACACATATAACAAGAATACAAAAATATGGGTTTAATTTTTTCAAAATGTTATCATTTGTGAATGCAACATACTACCAGATGCCAGACATTCACAAAATCTGAAAACAGTACAATTTTGTGTTCGCATGTTTGTCTAATGCTGATTTCATATAAACAGAAGAGCTACATTATAAAAAAATATTTTCAGTTTTCCTTATTTTACTTTGTAGGAAAAATTAAAACTTACTTGGCTAGCATGTGTGCGTCCTTCAAAGGGTCGGTTGTGTAACAAAAAATCGAAAGGACTAACATGGTTGTTCGCATGTTTGTCTAAAGCTGATTTCATAAAAACTGTTAAGACGTGAAATTAGCATAAAAGTTTTATGCTCTTTCATTTTAAAGATTTACATGAGAATAAAAAATTTGTTTATTTAAAAAAAATTATTAACTAAATCAAAGGATCATATTATTTTCTCTCGTCAGAGAAGAGCAACATACAAAAATGTGGCTTTTTAGTTTTTCTTATTTTATTTTTTAGGGAAAATTGAAACTTGGCTTGCATGGGTGCAAAGGTCGGTTGTGTAATAAAAAATAAAGAGAAACCCTAAAATGGTTACATCCAATTGGTTTTATGTGTAATGCTCATCACAGCGATGCAGAATGTCGACATTTCTATGCAAAAGAAACAGGTGAATTAAAAAAAGACTTGTACAGAATAGAGGATGAGTTTAAAAAATGTGCCAGGTATGTAGGCATGTGCAAGTAAACTTGAAAAGTGTTGAGTTTTGGAGTTGGACGTTTGGACAACAGAATGTCGAGTTGTGGAGTTAATAGGTTTAACAACAGGGTGTCTTGTGGATTTGGACGTTTGGAAAATAATTTTAAAAGTTCTGATAATAGAATGTTGAAGTTTGGGATTGGAAGTTTTAAAAACGGAGTGTCGAATAAACCTGACAAGTCGAAGTCCTCAGAAATCAAAGTGCTCTCTACCTGAGGCACATACTTAAACTCTATAAGAGATACATAGATATTTGTATGTTCCATTCTAGTTCTTTTGTATTCAGTATATTTTACATATGGCACAACAAATGTTTCTTCTATGCAAATCTCTCTTGCACTTGGTTCAGCAGGTATATTTGCCAGGTAGTTGTTTAAAATTCTTTTGTCTAAGGTCCTCTTATAATAACTGGAATACATATTTTCTAAAGATTACAGTTTCTTTTCTATGTCGTACATAAAACCCTGGTATTTCGTTATATTTTTCTCTGTTCAACCAAATAATATTGGGGAAATTAACTTCTAAGGTTGATTCTTTCTCCTTCTGGTCTCATTTGAAGCATGTAGCTATAGGAATCGTATAGTATATGGTGTATATGTCCAACTGTTGTTCCCAGGACTTGCTGCAGCATTCAATATTCAACATTTTACAGATGATGTGGATATATTTACACAATCCATTGTATTTCATTGTATAGTAGCCATACTCTAGCAAATGTCAAATGGCTCAAACTAACTTCTCTGTTGCACGAACTACACTTGTCATTTTGTAATTAAAGCGGATAGTGTATGACTTATTTCGGACTGTTCTTTAAGGTACATGTTCCCAGGATTTGCTACTACATTGGATATTTAGGTTTTGGCACTCTTTTTCAAAAAATTTCTTCCTTTGACGATTGTAATTATGGGTATTGGGCAGTCAAACCAGCTTCCAAAATTGCCCTGCTTTTTATTAAAACCAACCGAGAGTTCTTCTTAGTGTCTTTATGCTCCCTTAACTGCAACTGTTTGGATCTCTTTTGCACTTGGTTAACCAGAAATATAAGTTAGGTAGGACTTCAGGTTCTTCTTCAATAGCCCTATGTATTTTCATATGACTTCAAAAATTTGACTTCTATGGCAGGGGAAAGACCACATACTTTACAAGAATGTGGGTTGTCCCCAATATGTGTTTTCATTTGTCAAAAAATTTCATTTCTATGCAAACGAACCATATCATATGACTCAACAGACTTGACTTCCAGGCAAAAGAAGTACCACATACTTCACAAGAACATTGTTTGTCTTCCATGTGTTTTCATGTGACTCAACAGACTTGACTTCCAGGCAAAAGAAGAACCACATATTACACAGGAATGTGGTTTTTCTCCAGTATGTGTTAGCATATGACGCAACAAAGTTGATTTATCTGCAAAAGAGGAGCCACATATTTCACAAGATTGTGGTTTCTCCCCCGTATGTGTTTTTATATGATGCAACAAACTTGACTTCTGTGTAAAAGACGAGCCACATACTTCACACGAATGTGGTTTTTCTCCCGTATGTGTTTTCATGTGATTCAACAAAGTTGATTTCTTTGCAAAAGAAGAGCCACATACTTCACAAAAATGTGGTTTCTCCCCTGTGTGTGTTTTCAAATGACTCAACAAATTTGACTTGCATGGAAAAGAAGAACCACATAATTTACAAAAATGTGGTTTGTCCCCCGTATGTCTTTTTATATGATACAACAAAATTGACTTCCGTGCAAAAGAAGAGTTACATATTTCACAAGAATGTGGTTTCTCTCCCGTATGTGTTTTCATATGATGCAACAAATTTGACTTGCATACAAAAGAAGAACCACATACTTCACAAAAATGTGGTTTGTCCCCCGTATGTCTTTTCATATGATAAAACAAACTTGACTTCGATGCAAAAGAAGAGCTACATACTTCACATGCATGTGGTTTCTCTCCCGTATGTGTTCTCATATGAGACAACAAAGTTGATTTCTTTGCAAAAGAGGAGCCACATACTTCACAAGAATGTGGTTTCTCTCCTGTATGTGTTTTCATATGGCACAACAAATATGACTTCTCTGCAAAAGACGAACCACACACTTCACAAGAATGTGGTTTCTCTCCCGTATGTCTGTTCATATGAAGCAACAAAGTTGACTTCCATGTAAAAGAAGAACCAGATACGTCACATGAATGTGGTTTTTCTCCCGTGTGTGTTTTCATATGACTCAACAAACTTGACTTCCATACAAAAGAAGAACCACATACTTCACAAAAATGTGGTTTGTCCCCCGTATGTATTGTCATATGATACAACAAACTTGACTTCGATGCAAAAGAAGAGTTACATATTTCACAAGAATGTGGTTTCTCTCCCGTATGTGTTTTCATATGATTCAACAAAGTTGACTTTAGTGCAAAAGAAGAACCACATATTTCACAAGAATATGGTTTCTCTCCTGTATGAGTTTTCATATGATTCAACAAACGTGACTTCCATGCAAATGAATATCCACATACTTCACAAAAATGAGGTTTGTCTCCCATGTTTGCTCGCATCTAATTCCACAAAAATTATATGCAATGGTTAGTATGATGAGATACGCTGATAAATTTAGACTTCAGAAAATTTACATACAGAAATTTTATTATTATAAACTTATTTAAATCACCAATTATGAAAGGTCCTTCTTATCCATTTATGGATTTCTTTTCATTTTTGCAAACTCTGAAAATATAAAAATAATTTGAAAAAATATAGTTAATTTAGTAAAATTCAATTTATTATGTTAATATTTATAAATATAAATATGGAGAAAAAAGTGGCTTACCATTAAAGCGGCTGCACATTTGTGCATGCATAGCACAAATTAAGAATCAAGATGGCGCCCGCATGCGTTTATGTGGAAAAAAGTCTCGTGGAATCTAGGGGAATCTCGGAGAATCTCATACCCTGATTCCATAAATAACGAGGAAAGGAAAGCGGCAAGAGAGACGAGTTTTAGTCACTAAAGTGAACGGATGTGTGTAAAAGAAGAGGTAGAAGAAAAGAGTGTGGTGAACGAAAGACCCCTGTTTGATGGCAGTAGCACTGATCACTCAGTGCAGGAATGGGTGGAAAAAGCAGAATTAATATGTCAGCTCAGTGGGGTGAAGCATATGGAATGCGTGGTCCCAATGCGCGTCACTGGAGGAGCATATGCAGTATATGGCAAAGGCTGATGTGTGTGCACTCAAATTAAGGGAGTGGCGACAGCAGGGATCGAATGTGGCAACTCTGGACCTACGCAGGCCTATCTGCAAATACGCATTGAGAAGAAATTGTGGCCATTGTGGAAATTGGAGGAACCTGATATTGTCTAACCAGGCAAGGGTTCAGTCTAAATGTGGCACCAGGCTTTATGACAGCAATCATGCATGCTATCCGGCAGCAAGATGAGGCAGTGCAACAGGCAACATCCTCATACATCGAAGATATATTCGTCAATGAGAGCCTCATGTCAGCGCAATCGATTAGAATGCACTTTGAGAGCTTTGGACTGACATGTAAGGAATCAGAGCATCTGTGTGATGGAGCAAAAGTTCTCGGCCTGCACGTGTGCAATAGCAAGGAGGGACTTTGCTGGAGAAGAGGAAGTTGTGTCCCCAAGGTCCCATCAAAAATCATTCGACGAACAGTGTTTTCGCTTTGTGGAAAGATGGTAGGCTATTTCCCTGTGTGCGGTTGGCTCAGGGTGGCCGTGTCGTCTGGATGGGATGATGCAGTACACGATGTCACCCTAAGGAGCATGCTGACAGAGACTGTGTCCAGGGTGACCAGTGATGACCCCGTTCAGGGAAAGTGGTGCATCAGCGGGAATGAGTTCACGGTCTGGGTGGATGCTAGTTCACTGGCCCTTGGAGTTGCCCTTGCAGTTAATAATTCCATTATTGAAGATTCCTGTTGGCTTTGGCCAGAGAATGATTCGAGGCACATAAACCTGGTCGAACTTGATGCCACATTGAAGAGCGTTAACTTGGCGCTTCAATGGCAAGCCAAGGTTCTACATATCATGACTAACTTGGCATGCACTCATTGGTGGATAACCGATGCATTAAGTGGAAGAGCACGACTGACGACACAAGCATCGAGTGAGATGTTAATTCGAAGACGGCTTGCCACCTTGGTTGACACCATCACAGAGTATGACCTGACCGTGAACGTAGTGTTGATCAGGTCTGCACTCAACAGAGCAGATGCTCTTACAAGAGTCCCTCAACAGTGGCTTCTGGCTGGTACTCGGAGAGATTCTGACAATCTGCAAAACACATGTTCAGCAGTTGTGTGTAATGTGGATGAAGCGCGCATCATGGACATTCATCGACAGTGTGGACATCCTGGCATCAAGCGGACACTGTACTTTGTCAAGATGATTGATCCAGGAGTAAGAAAAAAAGATATTCGAAGAGTGGTGGAAAGTTGCGAGGCCTGCCAATCCATCGACCCAGCTCCAGCACGATGGAAGAAAGGGGAGTTGGGAGTGAGTGGTAAGTGGCAGAAAGTGGGCATGGACATCACACACTACGGTGGTAACCACTTCCTTACCCTCATCGATTGTGGGCCTACACGTTTCACAGTCTGGAGACTCCTCGGGCGCCAGGACTCTTGCAACATCATTTGCCAGCTGTCATCCGTGTTCTGTGAAAGAGGTGCACCCGATGAAGTGCTGACGGTCAGCCTTTTGCAGCCATCAGATGAGGCAGTTCTTACAAGAATGGGATGTGCGACTGCGGCTTAGATGCGCTTATGTGCCTTCTGGCAATGGTATAGCTGAGAGAAGCCATCGCAGCATCAAAACAATTGCAGCCAGGAAAAAGTGCACCATCGCAGAAGCCGTGTACTGGTATAATCTCATGCCAAAGGATGGCGTCTCTCCAGGAACAGCACCTGCAAACACAATCTATCAGTACCATGTCCGAGAAAAAGGAATCCACCCCAATACAACTGTGGCCACTGAGATAGAATGAAATCGATATGCCAAAGGGGACGCTGTCTGGGTGAAGCCGCTAGGAAACCGATGTACTGACAAGTATAAACAGGGCACAGTGACCAATGTGGTGAGTCAGCAGTGTGTCCAGGTTGATGGCATACCCTGTCACGTTAGGGACCTATGGCCGGCGACACATGTACCACCTCCAGTGGATAGAGAGTGACTCTGACTCTGAGACGAGTGGGCCATCGCTTTGGTTTGCACCATCCCTATCAAGCAGTGACTCTGATATCAGTAGCCTCCACAGAGATGAAGCCTTCCCCGACCATCAGGCGGTGGATGAGAGCGCACGTAAAGACGAGAGCAGCACTGTCCCCCTTCGCAGAAGCACCCGACGGTGGCAATCACCACCCCCCTGCCGTCTCTGTGATCATGAGATCAGGGGGGAGTGTGGAGAAAGAAGTGGCTTACCATTAAAGCGGCTGCGCGTTTGTGCATGCAGAGCACAAATTGAGAATCAAGATGGTGCCCGCATGCGTGTATGTTGAAAAAAAGTCTCGTGGAATCTCGGGGAATCTCGTACCCTGATTCCATAAATAACGAGGAAAGGAAAGCAGGAGGACAGACGATTTTTAGTCACTAAAGTGAACGGACGTGTGTAAAAGAAGAGATAGAAGAAAAGAGTGTGGTGAACGAAACAAACAATGACTCGGTTGAAAGTAGAGTTGTAACGAACACATTTCTTATTAATGAAATTGAAAATAAAATGAGTAAAATTTTAATCAATACTGGTGAATTAACAAATCAATTTGTTTCTATTTTCAAATATTTAACTAAAAATTACATTCATTCATTGCAGAGAGGAGTATGGACTATTCACATTATTTGGATTCTTCAGAATACTGTTCTCATCTTTGATGTTATTTTCACAACGTTTCTATGTAACCTCCGATCTTATTCAGCTGTATTTTGTCGAACTTGGCAATCTTTCTCTTGAACGTACAAATCTATACAAAATGCTGAAGTTTATTTGTTTAACCAGAAGATCAACATTCTTTGGGTCATTTAATACTGTATACACGGGTTAAAATGTTGGGTCATTTAATACTGTATACACGGGTTAAAATGTTGGGGTAAATTTGGAGTCGATTTTCGCTGGGTATATTTGTGTAATGTTTTGGAATAGTTTTTTTGATGGCATTTATATTTTATGGTAAACGTTTGCTCTTTTTAGGAAATTTAGAATGGTTTTAGTGTTTTAGGGTTTTCTTTTACGAAAACTTCTTTTAAGTTTGTGGCCTTGTAGTAGTGTTGACGGATTTCTGTGAGGTCATAGCAATCAAGTAAAAGGTGTTGCACTGTATAAGGTTTGTTATATGGTATACATTTGGAAGGTTCTTCACTTTTTGAATGTAGAATGAGTTATGTGTTCTTACAAGAAAAGGTTCCCTTTTCTTGTAAGAAAAATATTAGATAAGTAAAAATGAGATTAGATAGACCTTGTAAGCAATGTTCAGAAATAGAATTTAGCATTGTTCAATTTAACATAAAATAGTTTAGAGATGTTTGTTTAAAAGGAATTTTGATTGTTCAATTTTTTTATAAAAACTGAATTAGAATAAGGTCAGATAGAAAATAAAGAACGAGGAAATTTAAATATGTTGAAAAATGTCAGAAAAAATCGGATAGTAAGTATTCTTTGTCTGCAGAAATGGGTGGACATGTGCTAACCATGCATGTTCAGGCCACGTGGGTTCGATCATGTTTTTTGGACACATGCATGACGTCATAGCAGAAACTGAATTCTCAATATAGTTTGCTAGTTTTAGTGAGATTAACAGACGGACGGGAGATAGAGTTGGAGACGAAGATAGGAGACAGAGCTGACATAGTCAGAGAAGGGTCCCTTTGAAAGCGAAGGAGGAAGTTTTAATCATATAGTCGACTTTGAATTCTTGGATGTTATCAGCATTGCAACCGGTCGAATGTAATAAAAGAACAAATCATATTTTGTAACAGCCGTCTTGTGTCGTCTTTCTACCGCAAAAGTAATGTGAAATCATTTTATATGGACATTGTTCCACTCATCGTTTTAATGAACTTTGTTTATAACTCATCGTTTTAATGAGCATCGTGTATAACTCATCGTTTTAATGAACTTTGTGTATAACTCATCGTTTTAATGAACATTGTGTATAACTCATCGTTTTAATGAACATTGTGTATAACTCATCGTTTTAATGAACTTTGTGTATAACTCATCGTTTTAATGAACATTGTGTATAACTCATCGTTTTAATGAACATTGTGTATAACTCATCGTTTTAATGAACTTTGTTTATAACTCATCGTTTTAATGAACATTATGTATAACTCATCGTTTTAATGAACTTTGTTTATAACTCATCGTTTTAATGAACATTATGTATAACTCATCGTTTTAATGAACTTTGTGTATAACTCATCGTTTTAATGAACTTTGTGTATAACTCATCGTTTTAATGAACATTATGTATAACTCATCGTTTTAATGAACTTTGTGTATAACTCATCGTTTTAATGAACTTTGTGTATAACTCATCGTTTTAATGAACATTGTGTATAACTCATCGTTTTAATGAACATTGTGTATAACTCATCGTTTTAATGAACTTTGTGTATAACTCATCGTTTTAATGAACATTGTGTATAACTCATCGTTTTAATGAACATTGTGTATAACTCATCGTTTTAATGAACTTTGTGTATAACTCATCGTTTTAATGAACATTGTGTATAACTCATCGTTTTAATGAACATTGTGTATAACTCATCGTTTTAATGAACTTTGTTTATAACTCATCGTTTTAATGAACATTGTGTATAACTCATCGTTTTAATGAACTTTGTTTATAACTAATCGTTTTAATGAACTTTGTGTATAACTCATCGTTTTAATGAACTTTGTGTATAACTCATCGTTTTAATGAACTTTGTGTATAACTCATCGTTTTAATGAACTTTGTGTATAACTCATCGTTTTAATGAACATTGTGTATAACTCATCTAAGTAATGTGTCGCACTCTCTATCATAAGTAATGACTGTCTTCTCCTGTGCCATAAGAACTGATAACTCTCCTCTCTAATATTTGTGTTAAGAAAAATCCACAAACAGTAAAAAGTATAAATGTCTCTCTTCTCTCCCCCTCTCATCATGTATTACATGTTCCCGCCTCGCTTTAAAATGTACCCGATATATCTCTCCAATATGAACACTTAACTATACAATATTCGTCATCTTAAAAAGACCCCCACTATATAACAGTATGTCCTATCCAGGTACGTGGTTAGACTACTTCTTCTTTGCATGATTTTCTGAGATTTAGTAGGGTTTTTTTAAGTATAGGTATAATTAGAAAGAGTTTGTTGTTTTGACACTTGGTCCAGTCATCGCTAGCAACCCAAGACCATCTTACTCTCATGTACTAAACAAAGGGGTTCATTCAAAAGTCCTACAAATTTTGAAATTCTATTTTAAATCTCACTGAGGACTGAAACTTCAATGTTTAGGAGTATGTAACTTACAATTGAATTTTACCAAGTACTCTAACCATAGCATAACCAGGTGCTCTACTACTGAGCCATAAACCCTACTATTAACACTGAGGGATTAATCACATTTATATTTTATCTGTGATAATTGAAATATATATTAATGAATTGGAATTCATTACTGAGATGAGTTTTATTTATAAATTTATTTATTGCAGAATATTATCCTCATCTAAGACCAAAAACATCCAACCTTGATCGCCTTTCGGGGCCCGTGGCACAGTGGATAGAGATGTTGAATCTCTACAGTTCCAGGTGAGAATTGTCTGAAGATACTGATTTTAATCCTACCCAAAGCCGGCCAGTGGCTTACTTGGCCAAAACCGTGGTGAGACAACAACAACTATGAATGGCTGTAATTGCTGAGAATGCAGTCAGGAGATTAGGAGTTCCTATCCCATCGCGGTTACCATCTGACAAAGGCCAGAGAAACAACAATAAATTAAGAATTGAAAGTATTCAGTTATTTTTATACAAAAGCAGCGCCGCAAGGCTAGGTGGAAAGCATTAAATCTATAGCAACATCAGCAACACCTCAGGGTTTCAGATTTTGAATATTTGGTTTATAAGCTGTGCTGATTGCTGCTAAAACTAAACTTCTTTTCTAGCTTACTAAATAAAAGGTAATTTCTAAATGAAGCTGAGCACATGACAAATGCAGAACATCCAGTTATGAAAAACTCATTAATAAGAATTCCAATATTTTCTTCTATCACAGTTAATGTTCCTCAACATACAAAATAGTTTAAATTTAATTTTAATTACAATGTTTGCATAATAAATAACACTCAAGATGAGAACAGTTATCTTAATAATCTAAATAATACAAAGAATTCAGAACCTTAACATTGTAATTTGTTTAAGAATCATGATTATTTTTTTTAATTCAGTCAAAGCTATTTGTAAGGTTTATTGTGTTGGTCAATATCGAGAATATTTCTGAACACCCAAAATCATTTTCAATGACAACTTTTATAAGTTTTCGAGTGTTCTGAAAACGAATATATACTTCAAAAGATGGCGGAGAGAAATAGTTTTAATGATATGAAAAATTTACTGTTTCAAAAAGTGAGGATCACATTTAAATATACATTAAACGTAAAATGAGCACCCAAATGATGGCCACCATGCAAATTCGCACATATATTTGCCATGAACAAGTAGTTTTCCAAATATAAAGCAATGTAATTCATTATGTTATCAGTGGTGGCCAATTCTGTATGTGCAAGTGCATACTTAATTGGCCACCACTGATGACAAAGGATTACATTGTTTAATATCCAGATACTTATTTGCAGGAAATTTAAATGCGATATTCGTTTTCAGCATACCCAAAAACCTATCGAAGTTATAATGTTAAAGATGATTGTTAAGATGAAAAATAAATAACAATTTACCAAAACGGCTTTAAGGCAGGCCAACAAAACAAATAAAACAAATTATAACCATGTGGCCAGAAAGTGGGTGCTTATTTTACATTAAATTTATATGAAAAACTGATCCCCACTTTTTGAAAAAGTAATTTTCTCATATCATGAAAAATAATTCGCTGCACAACTTTTGAAGTATATATTCGTTTTTAGCACACCCAAAAAACTATAAAATAATGCGCTGAAAAAAAATGAAAAAAAAAGTTGTTTTTACTTTAAACTTGTGAAACAATTAAACACATTTAAAATTTGTAAAATTATTTTTTTCTGTGGTAAACGATAAAGAAGTTATCTTTTTTTGTCAGTATTGAAAACAAAAAATCATCGATAGCGAAAATAATAACGACCAACATTTTCATGAGTAAATGAAGTTATCTCCCTTACATTTTTAACTTATTCTGCAAATGCGATTAAGTCGATACTAAATTCATGTAGTAATACTTACGTTTTTGTTTTATAATCTGTTTTCCATTAACTTAATCTGCTTTAATAAAGGAAACGATTTTTCAAATGTGATTGACTTTACAAGCTCAACTTAAAATTCAAGATGACGAACGGAAGAGCAAGTTCGCAGAAAACAAAATTGAATGGAAAAATTAAAAAAAGAAATCATTTCTATTTGGTGAATATCACAGATAAAATTAGTATTATTTTATTCAATATTTTAATATTTACATGAGAGAGAACAGATTACAAGCTTCATCATTATTAATTCTGTAATTCGTTGTATGGTACATGCACTTTAATGGTGGAAACTGAACATAGTTTAGAAAGCTGTCTTATATTTTTATGTCTTGATTGTGTTTGAAAGATTTAAGTCTAAAGTTAGTCTCTATATTGGAAAATATTACATGTGAAAAGGTTTATAATGAAAAATATTTTCATGGCAGCTTCAAAGATAATTAGTAAAGTCTTAAGATATTGAATTTAGAAAAAGGATAGTTTTATTAGCCTCTTCCCCTAAGTGAGGGTTTCGTAACAGATTTAGCTTTGCACAATAAAACAAGAGACAACACGTCGCACATAAGTTCTACAGAAGCCCCAGAATGTAAGAAAGTCGATTGTATTTCATACCTAGTGGGGGAAGGCGAGGCTTTGCCAAGTCCTTAAATATGATATTTTAAATTTGTCCAGATTTTGTATATATGATTATAGAGTTGTGAAAAATAATAAAAACGTATTTAGCTAGAATCGAAACCAAAAGCAAAACTGTAGCATTCAAAGCTGGTGACGTTACCACTGTACAAACGTAACATGCATATTAACTGATTAAAATAAACTAAGATGAATTTACAAAATGTATAACAACTTTTAAAAAAATTCTGACCCTATAGAACTCATGGACGTGGTGCAAATTTGTAAAAACTGACTGTGGAGTCACTAACTTCTACTGAATTGACTCTGTGTTCAGCCATTCATAATTGGGATCTATCAATTTTTAAGACCGAGGTTACAGGTGCATGAATCTCTTGAAGTCGAAAGTAGTAGAGTATCTACGGGACCGTTTAAAGTAAATTTAACGAGATCACCGATTAATAGGTGTCCACCAAGGCAGATCCTCACATAGATAAAATAAAAATATAGAAATAACTCTGGAAAATAACGACACTTGACAAAGAACTCAAAATAACTGTATTAAGATTAAATAACATTTATTTACGTGTAAGAAATATTAATTTTTATGAACAGAATGTCACACGTGACTTGAAATGAATGTGAATATTTTCTGAGAGAAAAATGGTCATTAAACCAAGTAAGCAAAATTTCTGTGATAATTTTAATCATTAAAACCACATTACATATTTTTTGTGAAAATATTAAATGAATACTGCTTATCGTAATGTTCCTGTAATATATTCGAGTAGTATTTCATTCATATAAGAAATAAGGTCCTTCTTTACTATAGCACTCTGATGTAAAAACAAACTCTCACCTGTGACATACGGAAAAGTTAGCACAACAGAAATTATGTAAAATTATCGAGTAGTTTCAGCTATATCTTAGAAATGACGTACTTGTACATTATCCTACCCAATAAATAAAATACTTGTGCAGTATAGTACTCATATGAAAAACAAAGAAAATCCTACCTGTGACGTGCATAAAAGTTATTAAAACAAAAAATCACGTTATATATTTGGGTGGTATGACTTTTCAATGAAAAATAACGTGCTTCTTCACTATAGCATCCAGATGAAAAAATAAAACAAATTCAGCACAACAGAAAATTTCTTAAAAGTATCGAGTTCTTTCATTTTAAAATTAGAAAAAATGTACTTGTACAGTATCCTACCCAGGAAATAAGGTACTTGTACAGTATAGTACTGATATGAAAACCAAAGAACATCTTACCTGTGACCTACAATAGTTATCAAAACCAAAAATCATGTAATGCATTCGAGAAGTATAACATTTATAAAAGACATAAGGAGCTTCTTCACTATAGCACTCTGATGTAAAAACAAACTTTTAAGAGTACCGAATATTCCTTTCTTGGGGATCGGTCTATAGATGTGACTTTGTAAATGAAAAAGACGAAATTATTCTTTATTAACTCGAGCAGTAAGTGCCATCTACCAATGTTAATTTACCGTCAGATGATTTTCATTGGGTTTTCCCTGTATTAAGACATTAATCTTTAGATGATTTTCATTGGGTTTTTTTGTATTAAGACATTAATCTTTAGATGATTTTCATTGGTTTTTCTGTATTAAGACATTAATCTTTAGATGATTTTCATTGGTTTTTTTCTGTATTAAGACTTTAATCTTTAGATGATTTTCATTGGGTGTTCCCTGTATTAAGACATTAATCTTTAGGTGATTGTTGCCTATCGTCTTAGTGGTGTAACGCCATAAATGTTGTTTTACTAGATACTTCATTCATTTGTATGTAACACCCCCACTGAAAAATGATACGTCCAAGTGACATTATGGATGATTGAGTGAGTTGACGTTGTCATTGTACAAGAAATTTCACTGACCATTGTTGACAAACCTGGACTCCAATAACAACTACTTCCACAGTGACAAGGTCAGCTCCCTCACTCATCAATAAAGTTACCAGACCATAGGATTTCCAGGCATACCATTCATAATGAATGAGGACATGTAGGGCTTGGGGGCATTATATAACTGAAGGATAGACAGTTTCCTAGAGGTTAAATGGAAATATTTAATTTTATTTTTGTATCTTAAAGCATTTTTATAATAAGTAAAATAATTCAATACTTTTTGTTCAAAAATTGACAAGACCGACCAAAGGGTTAAACAAAAAAGAAGTTATTTTCAGAGTGAAAAAGAAATATTAATAATGAAATTGTAATGACTTAAGTTAACAAGATTGAAACGACTCGGAAAACTGTTTATACAATTAATATTCATTCAGACTGAGGCAAAACAAGAGATAATTGTTTTCAAGCAAAAATTCATGAATATGCAAATATGGTTATATGTTGATGTAAATGAAAAAATGAATAAAGACAAAAATGGAGAAAGAAAAACTAATATGCAAATATCATACTGAAAGGTTATGTTGATGTAAATGAAAAAATGAATATAGACAAAAAGGGAGAAAGAAAAACTAATATGCAAATATCATACTGAAATATGGTTATGTTGATGTAAATGAAAAAATGAATAAAGACAAAAATGGAGAAAGAAAAACTAATATGCAAATATCATACTGAATATGGTTATGTTGATGTAAATAAAAAAAATGAATAAAGACAAAAATGGAGAAAGAAAAACTAATATGCAAATATCATACTGAAAGGTTATGTTGATGTAAATGAAAAAATGAATATAGACAAAAATGGAGAAAGAAAAACTAATATGCAAATATCATACTGAAAGGTTATGTTGATGTAAATGAAAAAATGAATATAGACAAAAATGGAGAAAGAAAAACTAATATGCAAATATCATACTGAATATGGTTATGTTGATGTAAATAAAAAAAATGAATAAAGACAAAAATGGAGAAAGAAAAACTAATATGCAAATATCATACTGAAAGGGTAATTGACCTATGCCATACCTTTCACACTGATTCCAGAAAGTTAAGTAAGTAACTCGATTGCGAGATAATTGACCTAACGCATTGTCAGGAGAATTGTTTAATTTGGATTTTTGATTGCATATCCTTGTCTTTTCTTTCTCTTGTTCTTCATATATCGACAAAGCCCTTTTACCTATGCAGGTAGAGAAGAGAAGCAATTTTTGTTAGTTTCATATGATTTTAGGGGAAATATGTCAGGAAATGATCAGCTTTTTTTATGCTACTCTGAGAAATGTTCCTTTTAGCAACAAGATGTGACAATCAAATATCTAAATAGAACTAACAAGCACGTCTCCTCCTTATGAAATAATCAGCTTTTTCTCATGCTAATCTGAGAAATCATGTCCTTTTGGCAACCATTAAAAGTAAGATGCCCTATATCTAAATAGAACTAACAAGCACCTCTACTCTACTTGTGACAATCACTAGGACTTTATCCTCTCTGACCTCAAAATGAGGAAGAGGCTGAAAAGTTTACTTGCTTACATCCTCCCAGATAATTATCAAAGGTAACATTTGAAATGTATCCAAATTTCATAACTAACACATGGCTAGGGATCTAAAAGTTAGATACACACGTTCTTTTACTCATAAGCGAAAGAAAAATAAAAGATTATACAAATAACAAGAGGCGCATAACGGTTCCTTACTTTATTTCCATGGACAAAAGGCTACCTTCAGTCATAATCAGAAGAAAAATAAAAGTCCATAACAATAGCAAAGGGGGAGTAACAGGAGTAGTAATAAATAACAGCATTTTTCATGCTACTCTGAGAACTGACGTCCTTTTAGCAACCAATGTAAATAAGGTGCCCTATATCCAAATAGAACTAACAAGCGCATCTCTTCCTTGTGACAATCAGTAGGAGTTTACCCTCTCTGATCTCAAGATGAGGAATGGGATTAAAAGTTTACTTGCTTACATCCTCCCAGATGATTATCATAGATAACATTTGAAGCGTATCCAAATTTCATAACAAACACATGGCTAGGGATCTAAAAGATAGATACACAGGTTCTTTTACTCATAGTCGAAAGAAAAATAAAAGTTCATACAAATAACAAGAGGGAGATAACGGTTCCTTACTTTATTTCCATGGAATTTTACTTAGTTTCTATGGACACAAGACTACTTTCAGTCATAACTGCAAGAAAAATAAAAGTCCATAACAATAGCACATGCTGATGTCACGCGAAGGAGAAGAGAAAAAGGCATGATGACAACAATCAGCAAGTTTGAGATTTTACAAAAAAAAAAGGCTATTTCTAAGTCAAGCTTAGCACATGACAAATGCAGTTCATCCACTTATGAAAACCCCATTAATAATAATTCCAATCTTTTCATCTATCAAAGTTAATGTCTCCCAAAATACGAAATAATTTAATTTTATGTCGCCTTTACTTTTCAAAACAGAATTAAAGTTTAAGCGTACTATCACAGCTGGCAAGTAAATATGCGACAGGTGTTATTTTTACAATGTTTGCCCAATAAATAACACTCGAGATGAGAACAGTAGTCTTAATAATCTAAATAATACAAAGAATAATTCCTCATCTAAATAATACATAATTAAAAAAAATCAGAACCATTATATTGTAATTTGTTTAAGGATCATGATTATTTTTTTTAATTAAGTTAAAGCTATTTATAAGGTTTGTTATTTTGGTTAATGTTTAGAATCTTTCCGAACCCACAAAAAAACCTTTACAATGACGACTTTTATAAGTTATTGAGGGTGCTAAAAATGAATATATACTCCAAAAATGGTGCAGAGAAATAGTTTTTATGATACGAAAAATTTACTATTTCAAAAAGTGAGAGATCAAATTTAAATATAAATTAAACCTAAAATGAGCACCTACTTCATGGTCATGTAGAGAGGGGGTCATTTTTTGCCTTTATTTTTTTGGCAAAAAGTATTTTTTGATTTTTATTTTCTCTTTCAAGATAGGATACGAGGACATTAAAGAACAAAAATAAAGTATAATCTGTATACAGACACGTATCATTCCTTATGTTATCATTGGTGTCCATTTTTGTATGTGTAAGTGCGCACATATATTTGTCACAAACAAGTAGTTTTCCAAATATTAAGGAATGTAATTCCTTATGTTATCAGTGATAGCCAATTCTGTATGTGCAAGTTAATACTTAATTGGCCACAACTGATAACAAACAATTACATTGATTAATATCCAGATACTTACTCGTTTGCAGCAAATTTAAATGCGATATTCGTTTTCAGCATACCTGACAACTTATCGAAGTTGTAATGTTAAAGTTGATTGTTAAGGTGGAAAATAAATAACAATTATCACTTTCAGGTTAACAAAAAAAATAAAACAAATTATGACCATGTGGCACGAAAGTGGGTGCTCATTTTACATTAAATTTATATAGAAAATATGATCCCGACTTTTTGAAAAAGTAACTTCCTCATATAATGAAAACTAATTCTCAGTTTGTAGTTTTAAAGCATATATTCGTTTTTAGCACACCCGAAAAACAATAAAATAATCCGCTGAAAAACAAAAAAAAAAACAAAAACAAAAGACAAATTTTATACTTAAACCTTGTGAAATAGTTAAAAGATTTAAAATTTATAAATTTTTTTTTGTAAACAATAAAGAAGTTATTTTTATGTTTAAGTCAGCATTGAAAACAAAAAAACATTCGACAGAGAAAAATTTTCAACAATAAATCAACATTTTCATTAGGATTATTCGCTTAGTAAATGTAGTTATCTCCCTTACATTTTTAACGTATTCTGCAAATGCGCAAAAATCGATACTAAATTCATGTAGTAATACTTACGTTTTTGTTTTATAATCTGCTTTCGATTAACTTTATCTGCTTTTATAAAGGAAACGATTTTTCAAATGTGATTGAATTTACAAGCTCAACTCAACATTCAAGATGACGAACGGAAGAGCAAGTTCGCAGAAAACAAAAATAGTTTGAAGTTTATTATCCATTTTCATATTAAGTTAAATGAAATGACAAAATAAATAAATAAATAAATAAACCACGATAAAATATTTAGTTTAAAATACAAATAACGATTTATTAAACGACGTTTTATTTACTGGATATTTTTTCAGCATTCACCGGAAGTTATTATCTTCCCTAGTAAGTTCGATTTTTTTTTTTAATCCTTTTAATTAACACGCGTACTGAGAGTAGATATTGTAAAACTGAAAAAAAAAAAAAAAAAAAGAATCAAGAAGTTATAAAAGGCTGAATAGGGAGTCGTATGCGGTAGGAAATGAACAACACAACTAGAAGTAAGGGAGTCGGACATGTGGGTAAAGAAAATAAACAAAGTTTGTAGTTAAGATGAAATAATACTTTTAAAAAAATAACGTTAAAAGTATTTTAAAAAGTGTTTTTAAGAAGGAGATATATAATGTTTCTTACCGGAGATGGCTTAAAACGGCGAAGGACAACAGAAGATAATAGACAGAGACATGTGAGACTAGAAAGGGAACTGACTAGGGAATGAAACACCGGTCAACCTGCCGGTGTCGAGTCAGGAGAAACTCTAAAAGAAAAATGTCCGGCCAAGGGAGATAACTGTTAAAGGGGCATAATACATGCAAAACAGACAACAATTTTAAAAAGAAAACTTTTATAATTATTGTAATTTTTTTAATATTTTAAAACAAATATGTTGTTTTTTAATCCAAAAGAAGGTTAAGAGTTTATTTTAACACTTGACTCTACTGTTTTGTTAAGTAAACTACTTTTAATTTATTCGATTTCGAAATTTATTTTCACTTAAAATTATTTTTTGTATTTATGATTATATGTGTGTGTGTGTATGTGTGTGTGTGAAAGAAACAAAACAAACAAACAAACAAACAATCAAACATTGTCGAGAACACAAAGAGAAAAGATAAGGGTAAATATTCAGATCCGCTACTACAGAACACCGACCACTCTAATTTGTTTTTTTTTTTTTGTTTTTTTATAGGTAATTGAGGTCGCTGTCAACGAATCTGCTAGTCAAACTTGGGGCAAATTTACCGTTTGCATGGTATTTACCCCTGAACCCACAAATTACTTTCCACCATTTTGCAGCTTCCGTTTACGCTACGCGCATGCACGCTGTAGCATAAACGACGGCTTCACCAAGCAAACTACGTTGGGGGAGGGGATTTTTTTTTTCCAGGACATAGAATTTTCTAAAATTCATTATAGCACTCTTTGGGTGGAAAATTTAAAATTAGCTGAAAAAGAAAAAAAAACAAGAAAAGGAAAGCACTCCAAGTTGGAGTAGGGGGAGGGGGTTAATTTATCTGTTTTTTTTTTTTTTACCTGGAATACAGAATTTTCAAATTTTCAAAAAGTAATGCACCGACATTTACCAATTAAAACACCATTCAACATTTTCCGAAGATTTTACTGTTTCGCGCGCCCCAACATCGCATCCGCCCCCCCCGCTCGCGCCCCAATGTAAACAGTAAAATCTTCGGAAAATGTTAAATGGTGTTCTAATTGGTAAATGTCGGTGCGTTACTTACGGAAAAACGTTTAACTAAACTGCAAAAGCACTTATTAAGCCACATAAGTTCTATAATTGAATCCCCCTCCTGCAAAAAAAAAAAAAAGAATGAAGAACATAAAATGTTTGGTGCTTATGTTTTTGTAAACCACATTAAAAACTATGTGAGACAAAAAAAAGTCCCCCGATTTGTTGTACTTTTCTTTAACTATAAGTCATTAAAAAAATGTCAGTTCGTAATTTTTTGATTTGTACGCCATGTGAGAAGGCAGTTTTCTAGGTGAAGCAAGCCGTCGTTTATGTTGCAGCGCACGCGCATAGCATAAACGGAAGCTGCAAAATGGTGGAAAGTTATTCGTGGGTTCGGGAGTTAATACCATGCAAACGGTAAATTTGCCCCAAGTTTGAATCTCAGATACGTTGTCAGCGACCTCAATTACCTATAAAAAAAAACAAATTAGAGTGACCGGTGTTCTGTAGTAGCGGATCTGGCTATTTACCAAGATAAGAATCGATAAGTTATAAAGAAAGGGCTGAATGGGGAGTCGTATACGTAAGGAAATGAACAACACAGCTAGAAGTAAGGGGGTCGGACATGTGGGTAAAGAAAATAAACAAAGTTCGTAGTGTAGATGAAATAATATATATAAAAAAATAACGTTGTCGAGTCAGAGGAAACTCTAAAAGAAAAATGTCCGGCCAAGGGAGATGACTGTTAAAGGGACACAATGCATGGAAAATAGACAACAAAAAAAAAAACAAGTTTTTTAATTATTGTAATTTATTTATATTAAAAAAAGTTTTATAATTATTGTAATTTATTTATATTAAAAAAAGTTTTTTAATTATTGTAATTTATTTATATTAAAAAAAACATCTTTTATAATTATTGTAATTTATTTATATAAAAAAAACAAGTTTTTTTAATTATTGTAATTTATTTATATTAAAAAAACAAGTGTTTTAATTATTGCAATTTATTTATATTAAAAAAAAAACACAAGTTCTTTAATTGAAAAACGGTTTAAAAGTTAAATTTTGTCAAGTAAACTACTTTTAATTTATTCGATTTCGAAATTTATTTTCACTTAAAAATATCCGTGTATTTATGTTTATATATTAGGTACGAGCAAAATGGGCGGATACAGATAAAGGGACCAAGTTTTGAAAGCCGATTTATCATCATTTTTTGTAGGTTTCCGACTACTTTTTGATTGTATTTAAAAGTGGAGAGACTAAAGTTCATTTCCAAAAGAAAAAAAATATTTGTACACGTGAAAAAAAGAAAAGTTATGAAACATTTTTTCACGGCGATCTAACCAATTCAGCTAAATTTTGAAGTTAAATATATATATATAATTTTTTTTTACATAGGCGTCGCCACTTATCAAGGCCGATAGGCCACTCAAGGATAAGGGTTAAAGAGTGTACAGTAGTCAAAAGGACAATATAGTAATCGATAGTAATGGAAGTTCGGTAAATTTGGTAGCTTAAGTGGAACGGCTCATCAGAAACTTGTTTACGTTGGACTTGAAGACAACCATATTATAGACAGCTGGAAAGCAGGAAAACGGAAGACAATTCAACAGGCGTGCAGTTCTAAGAAAGAAGCTTTGATCATGGAATCTATGTTTAGGTTTAGGTACAGATAAAGAGTGGGGAAAATTATTGATAATGTTTTCAGCTAGTCGAGCGTTTCTTGTTAAAGTTTGGCAAGGGGGGACTATAGATTGAAGCTCAGTCGAACAACTTCCATGAAAATAACGATAAAGCAGAGACAAACTCGCAACATTTCTTCTGTGAGACAGAGGCTGCAGCGAAGAGAAAAGGACATCTCCCACCAGGCCACGAAGTCTATTTTGAACCCTATCAAGGCAGGGCAAGTCTTTTCTAGCAGCTTCTGCCCATATGTGGCAACAGTATTCCATCCTTGGACGTATCTGGCTCTTATATAGATAGAGAATTGCATCAGCAGTGAGATATCTACTGGGTCGATAGAAGGATCCCACCATTTTTCCAGCAGCCTTGACAATAGATTTGATGTACGTATTCCATTTAAGATCAGGAGTAATGGTCAAGCCCAGAAGCCCATCAAAACTTGAGGCCTCCCCAAGACGAGAGCCATTCATTTTAATGGATGCCAGATGGGGATCAGAACGTTGATGATGTAAGGATAGAAGCTTGGTTTTAGATGCATTAAAAGTAACCAGCCATTCCTTTCCCCATTGTACAACGTTGTAAAAATCCTTTAACAGATAATTCTTAGTTTTGTGTGTCTATTTCAAAGATAAATAGTAAATTGAATACTAAGATATTGAATTAAATAAAAAAAAACAAAGAAATTGTTTGTGCAAAAAATAACAATTAGCCCTCAAAAAGCAAGTAATTTTATCGTCCGCCCAAAAAACGCAACAAATAAAGGTTTATAAACACGATTATACGAAGGCCTAAAATTACAGGCAATCGAAACGCTGTTTCAAAATGAAGTCATGATAGTAAAAGGAGGAAGGGGTGTCAGGTTTCTTTTTTTCCCCAGACGTGTATCCGTACATTCCTATTCTGAA